>NW_026919892.1:0-16479 GCF_032062105.1 Saccostrea cuccullata
GTCTTGATGATCATAACCCTGTCAATAGCTAAATACTGGTCTCCTAGCTGCCCTTTAGTACTGGTAGACTATCAATAGCCTAGGGTACTGGTCTCTTACCTGTCCGGTAGTACATGTTCCTAAGATCTTATAAAACATGCATAAGAAATTAAGAATTCACAGTATTTACAGTATTTATAACTCATTCTTGATTAAGCCAAGTTTGTATTTGATCTTTGCATTTGATCTTGAATGTTAATCAGTGTCTGATTGAGAAACATTAAAATGCTCCACACATGTTCCTTAGATCTTATAAAACATGCATAAGAATTCACAGTATTTACAGCATTTATAACACATTCTTGAGTTAACCTTGTATTTGACCTTGACATTTGATCTTAAATTTTTCAGTGTTTAAATGAGGAAAAATACTTTATCAGGTTCACAATATTTTTATTCAAGGTGATTCCTCAACAATGTTTAACAACTGAATATTCCATTACCATGAGACAAAGTCATTAAAAGTATCCATGTACAGCATTTATGAATTTCAATGCAAAGATCACAGATACATGTACATGAACTTTGTTTAAATTTAAGTTTATCAATGTTTTTATTACAGTTGTATAATGTTTTACATGCATATAATTTGGCTTTCTTATCTGACGCTAAAATTGAAATTCAGTAGTTATTGTCAGAGAGATGGTCATAAACCGAACAGTTCCACAAATGTCAACAATGCACAGAAAACAAACACTGATCTCTTTTATAAAAGCACCATGATTTCATACTTAGGACTCTTTGTCACTGGCTTGAAGATCTTTCATCGTTTACTCTAACAGCATATGGCATGAACTGCATTCTGTACAGCTGCACATGTGCAGGGTTTCCTGAAAAAAAAACCCATTATAGGCATGTACGAGGGGTTATCAAAAAGTTCGTGGACTAGCGCCATAAAATTAAAACCGCTTTAGGTACATGAATGAATTTTAAAACATCTAGTTATCATCATCTTTTCTATCTATAGAATAAATCATAGATCACAAATTTTATTTTTTAATAAATTAGTAATGTTTTTGTAAACAATGGTATGTCCATGCGGCCCAACCTCGAAACTACGTTTTTTTCGACCTAATTGTACCTAAGAAAAGCTATTATGGTATGAACATTTGACATCCAAATATCCCGTTAATTCAGGTATGTGTTGGGACACACTGTTCCATAAAATAGTAAATTTTTACCTCATTCTTGAAGTTCTATGAAATTCTATCGTAAATTTTATATGGAGTATCCAAACAAATATTGCCTTGAAAATGACGTCAAAAGGGGGTAGGGGTTTCCTTTTTCAACATTCTATAAAGTTTTGCCCCTAGAAAAACTGGTACACACCTAGAAAAATGTTTAAACTGGCTACGGAGAAATAATATGCATCAATATAACTTGTTTTTAAAGCTAAAATAGATTTAGAGAGAAAAGCTAGGAATGCACAGTTGATTTCGATTTGAAGTCAAGGTGTGAAAAATCAATCACGTCAAAAAATGACGTTGATCATGTGTTGTAGATTTTGAACTCCAAAAAGTAAAATATATGCTGGCAGAATCAAGTGAGAATCTCTTCCATTGTCTTTAATCCATTTGGAATATCATATACATTGAAAGCCGCTGTTCATGACGTTGTTCTAGTCATATAAACAAGACGGACTGAAGTCCTTCCTCAGCTCCAGGGAATCTCATCAAAATAAGTGAATGAGGTACAAAAAACAGACATTTAAAAACAATGACGTTGTCGGACGTCATAAAACTAAACGGCGACGGCACCGGGTGATGCTATAATGTCGTTTGTATTTCATAATAATTTGGGAAATAATGAACGTATCAAGCTAAAATTTTCAATATCTGTTTATTTTTTGTTGTTTTATGTTCTTTAAAAATTTCGTAAGCTCAGACTATATATAATATAGTACTAATTTTATAGCCTCAGTCCACGAACTTTTTGATAACCCCTCGTACATTGTAAATTTTGTCATACACATTTAAACTGTTTTTGATTGTGATTATCTTTCACATTTCATGTACAATTAGCTTCAATTTCACCTTTTTCTCTCCCAAAAGTAATGCATTTAGAAATCATGGAAAAAAATCTTAAACGACAACCTCAGTCATATAAAATTTAAACCAGAAGTCTCTGTTGAGACTGTAGCTCTACTGGTTTGTGCTTATAACAAAGGATGAGAAAAGAAGCCATTGCTATTAGACCAAAACTGTAGAAGGAGTAGCGTTTTAAAGGAATTTCACACATTTCTATTTTTAGTAACAATGGCAACACTTTCATCAAAATCAAAAACCGATGAACTACTCTATATACCTTAGAGTAGTCTACTTGTGTGCCAAGTTATATTGCAATCAGACCAAAACTGTATGAGGAGTAGCGTTTTAAAGGAATTTCACAGGAAATTCTTTTTTTAGTAACCATGGCAACACCGTTCATTGATATCAAAATCTGATGCACTATTCCATGTATAATAGTGTAGACTACTTGTGTGCCAAGTTATATAGAAATCAGATCAAAATTATAGGAGGAGTAGAGTTTTAAAGGAATTTCACAGAAAATTCTATTTTTATTAACCATGACAACACCATTCATTGAAATCAAAAATGGATGCACTATTTTATGTATCTTTATGTAGTCTACTTGTGTGCCAAGTCATATTGAAATCAGAACAAAATTGTAGGAGGAGTAATGTTTTAAAGGAATTTCACAAAAAATTCTATTTTTAGTAACCATGACAACATCGTTCATCGAAATCAAAATCCGATGCACTATTTTATGTATCTTTGTGTAGTCTACTTGTGCCAAGTTATATTAAAATCAGACCAAAACTGTAGGAGGAGTAGCGTTTTGAAAAATTGTTTACAGACAGACGGACAGCTAGACAGACAGACGGACGACGGACGCATCACCATCGCATAAGCTCTTCTGGTCTCTGACCAGAGAGCTAAAAATAAAGTGCCCCGCCACAGCATGATACGCCCGTCAAATTTTGTTCAATAATCATAAATTGGTAATTAGAGTGCAGGAAAATCAAGTAACCTTGATTACCAAGTTCAAGATTACAAGATTGACACTGATTTCAATGATCTAATTTCCATTCCTTATCACGTTTAAAATATTGTACATACATTTCTAAGAGGTAGGCAATAATTATAAGAAATAATACATCATATAACTCTAAACTGGCTGAGTTAGAGCTTAACTAATATCCTTATATAGCGCTTTTTTATTGCATATCTTATGATTGTTTGAAAATGCTACAGTCTAAAAAACATCAAAAATAAATTATTCTTTAGACTATAAAATTTTATAAGACATTGCACTCTGCAATTTGTTGCAATATATAAAAGTTGAAATGTATTTTTTTTTAATGTACACATGTATAATTAGTTTTCATTATATCATACAATATTAATTGAGTTTTAATCATATACTGTATTTTAAAACATCAATTTCTTTTAATTACATTACACCAAATAACTAATTGAAAGATCTTTATCTGAACTAGCCATCAAGAACTCTTAATTAACACAAGCAACTATGGAGCCATTTCTTTTTGCCCAACTCCCAAGAGACAACAGCTGCATGGTCGGAGATGGTCTTCCAGTTACCTCTTGACAGTAAACTCATTAATATCTCTCTAATTTGACATGCAAATTTCTGCTATCAAAATTCTCCTTGACCAGTGCTTGTTAATTATACCCATGGGACAAACTGCATTCCTCTTACAACATATTAACATTTCTTACAGATTTCTGTAAAGTATATGATGAAAAAATAAGTTTTTTACTTGATTTAACATTTTTTATCCAGGATACAACTATATTTTTTATATTTTTGAGGATTATGAAATAGAAAATTTAAAAAAATTAGTTTTAAAAAAAAATTCACTTAAATTAAAAGTCACAGTGACCTTGAAATAGGCCGCGACACACCTTCTACCTAAGATGTATACTTTTGCCAAGTTTGATAGCTCTAGGTCTTATAGTTTTCTAGTTATAAGCCGGACAGGATTTTTCCTTATTTGGCCATAGCATCTTTATTAAAGGTCAGAGTGACCTACTTTTTGTGCGCCACACACCGTCTACCCAAGAAGTGTAAGTTGACAAAGTTTGCTAGTCCTAGGCCTAATAGTATTAAAGTTATGAGCCGGACACGAGTGGACAGACGGACGGACGGACGGACATGAAGCTTATAACATAATACGTCCCGTCTTATTACGGGCGTATAAAAATCTTATTTAACATAATTTATAATTTACTTGTACATTATAATTCATTTTATCTTGTCAACTTGCTTACAATTATGAATACATTTGTTTTGGTGACTTTTCTCTATTTTCTGCTTGTATTTAGGCCATCCTTAAAAAATGTTTGTTTGGAATTGCCGCCTGGGGGTTTTCAGACCCAGGAGGGAGGGAGGGATTTTATTTTTTTTTTTTACAAATTGAAGCTAAATGATATAAAATAAAATTTCAATGAACAGTGGTAATTTCCATTTATTATCCTCTTTCTTTTATTTTATTAATATTATTTGGTCCGATTTTGAAGAAAAAAGATATACACAGAACGGTACTCAAATATTAATCTTGTTTAGATGTTAAGATCTGTTCATTTATTAATTGTTAAATTTCAGCATCAAACTTCTAGTTTATTTAAGGACGTTCGATCCTGATATTTTGAGTGTATTTCGCGCAGGTCCTTTATTCATAAAATTAAGCATCATTTTTAGGTTCTAACAATAAAACTGAATTCTACAATGCAAATTAAACTATATTCAATGAAAAAACTGCGATTAAATTCCATTCAAGTAGAATTAAGCTAGGGACTATATTTTGTGGCGGAAGGTTTTTCAGACGAAAATGATTAATTTTTTCCATTTGAACTATAACAGTACTGTTAATTTGGGATGCCTATTTTTCCATGCTGGTTGCACACAAAGCTGTTTTTTGCAGTGAAATATGCTATGCTGGTTCTGAAATATCTGTTAAATTATTTCTTATGAATTCTATCAACAAAGTGTGACAAATATAGTAAATATATTCTGGAAATCCGGGAAAAAATTGAGCCAACTTTAATGCAAAATTCACACTTTTTTAGTAATATCTGAAAATGTACATCATATACCCCCACTTTTGATGTTCTTTTCTAAATATTCAAGATAACTTTGACCTATTTGCTTAAAATCAGAAAAAGTTTAAGACTTTAAAATAATTTTCTTGCTTATTATATTTTCAATGCCGGAAAAATAACATTTTATTAGTGCAGAAAGGTCAAATAATTGATTATGCAAAGCAATTTGAAACTTTTTCTTAGTCACAATTTTTAAGTGTCTTTTTTTAAACAGACTTAGAGTTCATTTTGTTTCATGCTTTAATTGGATAAAAATATTGAAGGGAAAACGTCGAAGATGTAAGTTTTGATTAAGACACAAATTTCAGTGCAGAAAGGTCATAATAAATGTACTGTAGCGCTAAAAGAAGCATATTTACCCCCATTTTTGGATTTGAATTTCAATTAAGCTATGTATGTAGAAACTAAAAATATACTTGGGAAAAAAAGTTTAAGACTTTAAATATCAGGATCGAACGTCGTTAAAGAATCTTATTTAAACAATACTTTTATCAGACTATTTCGTAGTATTTCTCTTTGAAATTTACCCCTTTGTTAAAACAACGCTTGCAAACAGTTTGAACCACACAAAATTTCTTAGGAATAGTTGGGATGTTTTGTGTAAAACCGGGAGGGGGTGCTTCATACGTTTTCGAGTTTTCACCGAGCATCAGTTTTAACATTACGTTTCAAAGACTTGTCATACTGACAGATAACATTTTTCCTTTATTATTTGGGATAAAACGTTTTTGATCCATGTAATTTTTAAGTGGGAACTGAACGATCTTTTTTGTTCGACATGACGGACTAACTTATCAAGTCCAATGTGCAGTCTATTACAATAGCTCTTTCAAAGATCTCGATGTATCATTCCATTTAATTTCTATTCACCTTTTATTTTTATAGAGATGCATAAAAGTTCTGCTCTTCAACACAACGCTTGAATGTTTCCAACATCTTGAACATGGTCTGATATTTTGGTGTCTTTTATTTTGTCAAATCGCCACCTATAATCGCTATATCATAAATACTATGAAGAAAGCGTTTTATTGACCCGAGTTCTTAAATTAATGTGAGCTCAGACCCGATTTTAAAAGCTATTTCGACGAACGAACTAACTTGTACTAAACAATGTAAGACGATAAAATGATAAAAAAAATATTGTCAATATTTTGCCAATAAAAATTTTTTGAGCGGGGGGTATTTTAACCCTCTACTGCCAGGGGGTCATATAGGGCTCTACCCACTGGCTGCCACAGGGGTCATATATGACCCATCAAAACTATTTTATATTAACTTTTGATCTATTCAAGATTTAAGTTCAATTATTACGTATTTATTCTTAATCATTTATTTGCTTGAAATTATAAAAAGTGCAACTTGTCCGTGAGCATAATATACTGAAGTAGGCTATAACTGTAAAACGTTGACGACGTCAAACTCGCATCGATGACGTCAAAAACGTCACAATAGGTAATGGTCTTTTCAAGGACCTGACAAGTTATAAAGATAATAAATAAAACAACTATTGAACACTTTTCTTATTTAATATCTATAGATTCACTTTGAGAACTACAATGTATATCTAAAAATTTTTAAATTAAATGAATATACGCGAGAAATATGATTATGACTTCATAAATATATCATACTATATTTCAAGAGAAGACTTGAAATTTATCTTTGTTAGCAATTTAAAAAAGTATCATTATTTGCAAAGTAAGACCAGAATACTAGTTTTGTCTTTTGCCCCCATAGAAACCAAATAAAATTTAGGATATTTACCTTTCGTGTTATTGAGGGGCTGAACATTTGATCCCCGGGAGGGGGAAGGGATAAGAATTTGGAATGAAACACTTTAAGAATTTGAAATGAAACACTTTGCCTTTGAAAAGTTTGCATGTATGTGATTAATAATCTCCCCACTTATGGGAATTATGGGAAGTTTTTTTTTTTTTTAGAAGAAACAGAAGATAAAAATTAAATTTAAAAAGTTTGTCCCTTAGAAATATAAATTCTGTCCTGTAAGGGTATAGAAATAAACAATCTGACTGAAGAAAATCATACTTCAACACGCCCCATCCCCTGGGAATTTTAGTTTTCCAAGGTAAGTTTCAAAAATATAATAAATAACGCGTTTCATGACTGATTGAAATTTTGAATTGAAGTCTAGGATTGCTTAATGCATATGCTGCAGGCCAAAACAGGAAACTTAGATTATGAATATTTATCTGATTAGAAATAAATCAGAAAACATTTATGTATATTTTGGAGAAAAAAATCTACTCTAATTCCTTGCGTCGGATGCAAAAATTAAAAAAAAAATGGATCGACTAGAAGAAAAACACAATCAGGAGTACTACTAGTGGATCTTATGACCTATGGACATCGATTTTAAAAAAAAAGACAAAAAGTTTGTTTTTAAATTGTTCATCTTCAATAAATTATTGATTATCATGAAGAAAAAGAGAAAAGGATTTCGCCGCACCAATCATGGTTAAATAAACATGTAGGTGAATCCGTTTCTTTGTGACCATCTGATTTCTATAGCTCCAATCTAAGACAATATTTCCAAGTTTTATATATTACACTCACTAAGCTACTATTTGCAAGCGTGTATGTCAAAGTATTCACATTAACAACCCCCCCCCCCCCTTTTAAAAATTACCAAAAAAGAGAGAGAAAATGTATTTTAATACATTTGTTTCAGTATATTCAAATAGAAATTCAAGATTTCAAATTATCAACACACTGTACACTCTGGGACTCAATCAGCACTCCAAAGTGTTGTCAATTTCTGTTGAACCCCCCCCCCCGCTTTGGGGGTGTTAATGCAGCTCCAGACCCCTTTGCTTGAGTCAGAAAAGCATCCCAGTTATACCAATGAAATAAACATCTACAGCCGACCTGTCTATTTAAACTTTTTTTATAACACTTCATGCAAATAAATTAAGTTATAAAGATTAAAATTTTCCGCTATTCAAGTTATACTTGTTTACACCTGTAAATACTCGTAAGCTGTGTGTTTCTTAATTCCATAACATATTATGTTCATAAATTTTGTACAGTATTTTTCAGAAGTGCCTTGGAATTTCATTTTAAAAAATACCCTCCTTAAAATCTATACTTTAGCAATTTTGAACAGAATAAATGGATTAGCAAAATTTGACAATCATGTAGATTTCTAAAATTTGGTCCATCTACAGACGTTATTTATGTTATCACTGAGCCCAAGCATAAAGTGAGCATATATACTTACAATATTTTACACGGTTTAATACATACCGGCAAAATTGGGGGGGGGGGGTGTATATTCCCCTCAAGCCTCCCCTTCCGGTTCCTACGAACGTTTAAAACTTCTTTAGTTATACTCCAGGTTAATTTATATGTACTACTAAAATGTTACTGATGTATTAAAGTACTTTGAATTAGGTTTCATTCACAAACCAAAAGAAAACTTTGATTTTGTAGATGTTATTTCGTGATTACATTATTTACCCCCCCCCTTTACAAGTATTTGTAACAAACGTGTGTGTGTGTGTGTGTGTGTCGTTTGCTATAGCCCCCTTCCCCCGCTTTTCGACTAAATCTGCTTCTTTTTTAATACTTTTTGTCACCTGTAGAGCAGACCGGCACTTAGGGATCACTTTACCCGGCGTCTGTCTGTTTGTCCGTCTGTCTCACCTTATACTAGTATCTCAAGAACTATAAGAGGTATATAGATTTCATATTTTGCACATACATATTCTTTGCACTTGACCTTTGACTTACTTTCTGAAATTGTTGACAGTGCCGATGTACAATGTATTTTTGACATTTAAAAGGTTAGTCTATGCTATACTTGTATTTAACATGTTCACTGTTTGTCATAAAACTGTTTTAAAAATATATCAGCATTACAGTCCACTTGACCTTTGACCTACTTTGCGAAATGAATTCTCTTTCTGATTCTTTAAATTACGTACATGTATTTATTAATTAATTGATAAATTATTTTCTATAACATAGGCGTCGGAACCGGGGTGGAGGGGGGGGGGGGTGGCGTAAGTTAGCGCCCATCCCCCTCTTTAACATGTACGTTCTACTTTAGGTCAAAAAAGTGTTTATAAAATAATGGTACTGTAAGAAGTTCGATCCTACACCCCTACCCGCCGAAATAGGATTTACACCCCATCCCGCCGAAATAGGACTTTCATGTGTAGCGGACAGTATATAGGGAACTTATACTGCCTCGCCAGTGAGCTAGCTTTTCTGGTGATGCGGTAGGGTCTCCCTCTATTTCAGACAAGTTAAAAGCAACGGCGAGCCTGTTAAACCTTGGATGGGTGACCGCTTCACGTTACACATGTTTGGGCAATGGTGACGTTTTCCTCTTTTCTTTTTAATGCTTGTCAGGGTTTTTGAAATTTTTACGCGCCCGAATTTATTCGGGATTTATATTGTTTTTGTCCTGTCTGTCTGTCTGTTTGTATATTTATATGTTTGTCTGTCTGTTGCCAACTTTAACCTTCGCCATAACTTTTGAACCGTGAGAGATAGAAACTTCGTGTTTGGTATGCATACTCCACTAATTAAACTCTTTCAACGGACACAAGAGACAATATGATCATGTGACCTTGACTGTGACCTGATTGAATTGCTAAAAATTTTTTTTTTCGAATTTTGTTGCCACCGGGCGCATAGTGTTTTACAAAACATCTGGTTTTCTCGTCACCCCCCCCCCCCCCCCCCCCTCCACCCAATTTTACAATCCGTAGATCTTTTTTTTATCTTTTTTTGCATGAACTACACATACAAGAACAGTTAAAAAGCTGACCACTATTATACTTACTTACATCCTTATTGAAGCTAAAAGCAGAAAACACAGGCGTCCTTGGATCATTCTAGTTTTGAAATTACTTGTCATGCATGACATTTTCTTAATTTCTGCACTTGAAGTCGTAAAAAATGTACTAATTTGGAATTCGTATTTCAGCAAAAACGAGAGTGTAAATATCTCAATAACGAATTTCTCGTGTTTTTTTTTCTTAGTTTTGTTTGTTTTTGGATGTTTCTTTTTTTAAGAATTCAATCTTAATAATTTAAACATTAAAAAAAGTAATGGTTATAAACGTAAGAGTTACCTTTATAATATCTTTTGTATTCCAGATAGTATTGATTGTAAAGAAAACGTGTATTTATTTTGTCATAAAAACCTCTTTTCTATAAGCGAAGACGGGGGCTTATTTGCATAACATTTCCTTTAGCAAAATTCAATAAAATAGTGTTGAATTTACAATTAAAATACTTTTTAAGCGGTTAGCTTCGCTAGCCGCTATATGGCATGTGTCGGCAACCGGAAACCTCCATAAGGCGCTACCTATCGACAACAGAAACTTCAACAAAGCATCTACTAATGATTTGTTTTAACACATATAACATATATTAAATAAAATCAAGACTATCAAAACAACATAATCTTTGGTTTTTAAATTTTATCTGATTTTTTTGTCAATGAAATAAATTTATTGTTGTATTTTAAAATTTTATGTATAGGAGCATTTGGTGTCGAGATTAAATTTCTGTGAGTCAGCTGATGGCGATCGGGCAGCATGAAGTTTAGCTGATAACATTATCAACGCTTTAGATTTAAACTTAAGGAAGAAATATATAGCGAAAATATCATATTTAAACCCAATGCTACACTAAAACCAGTAGGCATATCCGATTTATGTGTTAAATTGAAGCCAGAATTGAACAGGGGGTCAAAATGGCGTTGACACCTTGTGTATCTAAACTGTACATAGAGGGGTAGAATGTTTCATTTTTGGCTAATTTAGAGACTTACTATAAAAATTAGGGGGGTTTAATTTAACCCCCTCATGAACAATAAATATTTGATCAATTATGCTACTGGCACAGAAAGGACGGGTTAGTTACTGGCTTAAGGGGTTGAAGGTTATTAAAACGAAAAACAGGGAGAATCTCTCGATCATTTCATTTTCCTTCCCAAAAAATTTTTACCCATCCCTTTAATTAACTTAAATAATACCAGTACATGAAGAAAGCTTTATATATAAAACAACTGAATACATCTGCAGTTTTTCCCCATTTTTTTAAATTTTACTGTGTTGCAAAGTTTACGTAAAGCACTAAAATTTCGCGCTTTCGAATCAAATTGCAACTGAATTACTTTTCATTAAACTTATATAGAAACATATGCGCACACTTTTTAAAATAAATCACTATTTCGATATACAAATATTTTCGTCATACATATTGATAAAAGTAAAAACACGTGCTATGAAAAGCGGGGGAAATTCTATATCAATCAAACTAATAACTACTTTTGAAAGTAAATGTGTTGTACTTTTTTGTCATTTTTTTTTTTTATCAAATTACCGAATTGCAAAGGAAAAAATAGGGAAACTTAGGACAGGATGATATTCTTACGAGTTCCTTAAAAATGTGTCGCATGCATAAAATTTTAATCGTTATTGTGTCGTAAGAAAATTTTGCTGTGTGGGGAGCAACACAGAAAAACAGCTCATGGAGAACCCTGCATCTGTAAGCTGTACAGTTATAGATTACTTCCATAATGAAATGTTTGTTTTCTTCTCCTTTTTTAATTGAAATTATTTAAAAGATGATGAAAGCTTTGTTTCCAGGGATAAATTCTGTACTCAGTCTAATTATTTCAAACGATTATAATTGATCACATTTTTATTTAAATATTTGCCAAATACTCAGTATATGTTCGTTTATACATATCGTGCTTGAGAGACTCTTTTTTAAATTATTGTCATGTACCATTTACTAATTCGAACATTAATTGTATTTAAAGTCAATAGTGTAATTTCTTAAAACTTTATTATCTTGTTTACTTGTCTTTCTTCCTGTGAGATAAATAGTTCATAATATAAATAAACAGATGTACTCGTATCTGTATCAAAAACAAAATGAATAGTGATGGTCTCAAATGAAAAACGGATCCTTGAAAGTTCCGGTGCCTAGGAGAAGTAACTCCCTATTAACAGGTCACGCCTGCTACCCGCATTGAGCTTCGAAACTGCAGCCCTCTGAAATTAAATTAACTTACAAATTCTCTGCCGTCCATCCGTTTTTCTCAGACTAGCCAGCTAAAATCTATGCCCGAACTCCAAATAAATTAATCTTTAAAAATTTGAATTATCATTACCGTCTTCCTTGGAGGACGGTACTGTATAGTTGAAGTTTTTTTACAGTCGTGGACTATGCACTTCTTCTCTTTTGTGATTTGAATTCATATGAGAAAATTTTCAATTATTTCATTGGTTGAAACGCTGTTCAAGGCAAAGAAATAACTTTCTGATGATATTTTTTTTCACAATTCCAATCTTAAAAAAATGACAAAACGAACAACAAAATCAGCAGTAATTAATTCTTAATAACATAGCGTTTTTACTGTTTTATAGTGATAAAATTGTTTTATCGCGATAAATAAAAAGGTCTCTTTAATTTCATTATAAATAAAATTTGAAGTTTTTGTTAGGGTTAAAATTTTTGATTATTCTTTTCCCCTTTTTTTTGAAAGGAAGGGAATCAGCCGAGGTTTGGAAAAACCCCGGCCAAAAAGTTTACGTAGATGACCGAGCGACAACCGTAAAAGGGGTAAAGCCCGAAAAAGCTTATTTAGAAATACAAAATCAAGAAATTCAAAAGAAGTATAGATCTGTTTACTATTTAAAGTTGTTGCTAAAGACAGTAAGCTTTTTTAAAAGCTCTACTTTTTTTATTTTCTTTTTGAGTAGGCTTTACATTTACCTAATTTCAGAGTCATAGAGCATGAAAGACAATTAAATTTGCAACATCAACATATTTTTTTTTTTCCCGAGCACATTTGGACGCCACCAATGGAGACAATTAGGAAAAATTTTTGAAATTGAACTTCCTTTCTTTTAAACTGAAAATCTCAGGTTGATATTTTGAAACATACATTTGTGACATCAGTCTGGGATGTTATTGGTTTTTCCCTTTAGTTAAGTACTACAAAAGTCAGTGTGTCTGCTTCTTCGCGATGACATCGGACAAAAATATCATGCTTACTTTAATATCATCACTAAATGCATTTTTTTTTAGTCTACCTTACAAATTATAAACATTAACCGCTTTTCAGTACTTTCAGTACTTTGATTAATAATATATCTTCTCTTCTCCGACTATTTATAAGTACATGTAGTAATTTTTAATAGCGTAAAACAAAACAAAAAACAATCTGTTTATCGTTAAGGTAGGATTTTTTTAGTTTCTGTCTAGATGGAATATTCAAAATATATTTGCTTATATGTCTTATATATTTAGGTGTAAGAGATTTAAAAGACCATATTTTTCTTTCCTTACAGTTTAAACTTTTAAATAGAAATGGTAAACTGCATTTGAATTCTAGCAGGGACTATATTTTTGGCGGAATGGTGGCGTATGAAAATATCTTCTTTTCTGCCACTCAAAATTATTACAGAACATTGAATTTAGATATATTTTACGCAATCAAAGAAACAAAATTTTTAAATGTAAGTTAAATCAATAATAAGGGGCGAAATTTCAAAAAATATCAAATAAATAAGATTTTTCACACATACTAGAACTTTGTTGGCTTTTAAATTTTAAATATAATGCAATTTGAGCAAAAAAACCGTGAAAAGTGTTCTTTCTCTCTAACTAAACATCAAAACTTTTAGTTTTTGATTTTTGTACCTTTAGGACAACTTTACTATATGTAAAAATAAGAAAAAGTTAAATAAAGGAAGCTTAAAAAAAATAACTAAAATATCCAAAAAATTAAGAAAATTAGAGGAAATTCGGATTAGCAAATATCCATTTTATTTAAATTATCTACGTCAATTTGATAATATATCATCTTATAGGCCCTGTATGGAAAATTTTTTATGCAAAAAGAAAAAAATTCAATCTTTTGAATTACAAGTAGGGATCGCATCATTGGAAATAATGATTATTTATTCTAAATGTCCAGGAAAAAGGTAATGACCTTGACCTGACCTTGCCTCTAATATTAAACGGTCAAATTTAATTTCACTGATACCGTCACATCGTGTTATAGTCCTCTTGATTCTGTGAAAATTTCATTAATTTTTACATACAAGAAATGTGAAAGAATCCTACCTTAAAAACGTTTATATTTTTCATATTCTTTTACATTATGAATCTTTGCCAGATTACGCGGATTTTTTTTTTGACTGTGACGTAGTACCAAAGGAGCTGACGTCATTAATTAAATCAGAATTGAAATGTCCCTGTGTTCGTTATTTGTAAAATCATTACAATAAAAAATCATTTTTAGGATGTTGCTTATCATTAAAAAATATTCAATGCATTCATACTTGTACATGTAAGCAAAAGTTCGGGCATCAACTGCACAAATTAGACACAGTTCTGGCAGTAAGAGGGTTAATAGGCGGGCGGCAATTCCAAACAAAGTATAATTTTATTTTGGCCTTATCTATTTAATGTTTTTTCTTGGTTTTTTTTTTGTCTTGAAATCTGAATATGAAAAAGAAGAGGAAAATATTATGTAACAACAACATGATGACCAGAAAAATTCAACATTTCTTTCGGTTTCACTCTAAGATTTTTGAAAAAAGAAAATCACTTGTTCCAAGAAACGACATGCACCCCAACTCAGATAATGATTTTTTGTTTTTAATGACCATGTAAAAATACATGATAAAAATAAAAAAAACATACTTTTTTGATTAAAAACCTTTATTTAAGAATAAAAATCAAAGTGTCATTGGGATATGACATGAAGGGAGTGTCAAATTTTTAACCCCGAAGGGCGTTATAGTAGATTTATCCCTCCCACTTCATGTCATATCCCTTTACACTCTAAAAATGATATTTTATTTCTTATATTTATATTTTTTTTTCATTCCGTTACAAAGATAAAATGCCGTATTTAGACATTGTTATTGAATGCATATAACATAATTGAGTCACATGACTCACAGTTAAGACTTTCCAAAGTCCTTTCAGTTTGTTTCCAAGAAAAACGTCAGATCATGGACCGACTGCATGTCATCAAAAAAAATTTCATTTTTTTAGTATTGTCATATAAGGAAAACTTGGCAAATGTAAATATACTGTGATACGCATGAGTGCAGGCAAATCCATTCTCTGTAATGATGAATATTTAAAAAATTAACTATGTTTCGTAACTCACAATACTATCAACATTCATTGTAAGTGCAATGCTGATAGCTATTAAACATTTAAGTGTAGCATTAGAAATGGTCATGATGATTCTACATTATTTTTATAATTACCTGACATGAAAGAAACTTTTTTCTAACCTTATTAGGGAATTGATAAGAGTACCAACCTGATTAAGGCATAATACATATGATCGGTTTAGTCTTTGAGCTCATTGATAGCTGTCAGATTGAATCATATGACAGTGTATTTGTAAAGATTTACCCCCCCCCCCTTCTGTCTACACTACTTCTTTTTTCGCACCCAATTTTTGTTTATATTAAATAGAATAAAAAGTTTATAGTTTAAGACATTAGAACATTGTTTAAAGGGAGAAATATGTATAAAAATGCACACATGTACAGTGTGTAGTACAGGTCTGGTACAATCACTAGAGTTAGCTACGTAGCTTGATTTACCTACATAGCTATCGTGAATCCTCAATCCTGAATCCTATCCGATCCCATCCCATGTCAACTTGGGATAGCAGCACAGGTAGGAATTGTGCCACTTAGGGAAGCCCGTAACACTACTTCGCAATGTAGGGGTACAATGTCATGCTATAAGGATACTTTTCAGGTCTAAGAAGCGCACAGCGCCTGAACTAGGAATTGTGCCACTAAGGGGAGCCCGGAACACTATGGTTCAAGAGCGCCTCTACCGGTTTCCAGTATCAACAAGGACCCATTTGACACCGTATCTAGGCGCAAGGCCGCAAAGTTTACCCCTATAATGTGATACTATATACTGGTGTAGAGAAAGCGCCTAGCGCCCAAACTGGGAATTGTGCCACTTAGAGACGCCCGGAATACTATGGCACAAGAGTGCCTCTAAAGGTTTCTAGTGTCAAAAAGGACCCAATTAACACTGTCTTCTAGGCACCAGGGCGCCAAGTTTACCCCTATAATGTGATATTATACAGATAACATACAGGTCTAGAGAAACCGCCTAGCGCATAAACTAGGAATTGTACAACTTAGGGGAGCCCGGACAACATGGCACAGGAGCGCGTCCAACGGTTTCAAGTGTGAAAAAGGACCCAATTGACACCGTTTCAGGCGCCAGGGCGCCAAGTTTACTCCTATAATGTCATGCTATAGAGATACATTTCAGG
>NW_026919893.1:0-16406 GCF_032062105.1 Saccostrea cuccullata
TACATCAAAACCCCTCTATTTGTTTTGGCATCTCGGAATCCCTCTTACTGAAAGGAAAAAAAATATTTATATTATTACACAACAACATGGATTATTTGGATTTTTAACTAATTTTTTTTGGATGCTACATGTAGTAATGCATGTAAGAAAAAAGGTTAAACAGTTTGTTTTTCATTAAACAGCCCCGCTAAATTTATGTACATTAAAGAGACAAAAATGAAACATTTACAACAAACACACGTGTGTATTGTTCTGGTCTTCTAGACTCTTGCACTGACAGAGAATAATATTTGATATATTATCCAACTTTTAAACTCCTATTTTTGACAATAAGAATTTTAATTGCTATTTTTCTTTATTTATCTTTTGCCAAAAATGAGAAAAAGGAAAAATATTCCAAAAACAATATAAATAGATTTTTCATACTTACTAAAAGATGTAATCCCAAGTGTGCTTGTGTTAGATGCAGCGACAAAAGAACCTTGGGGAGAAAAAAATGAATACATGAATGTAAATTAAAATGTTTTCAAATACATATGATTATGATAGTGTGCGAGGGCCGTTCAAAAATAACGTGGACTTGTTGCACGGAAAAATATTTGACGACATAATCCGGCAAAATGTCACAAGTGAGCATCAAACGAATCTTTACCTATATGGTCTTCAAAATTTCATATCAAAATTTTATATTATCGTTATCAATTTTGGTCTCAGGACATATCATTGCGTCACGGAAAAGCAAAATCTGTAAAGTCACAGGCGCTATTTGAAAAAAATGTTGTTGAGTTTTTATTTTCTCGACATTTTCCCAAGCACGTACAGTCTGAGTTATCTTATCTACTCGACATCCAAACACGTTCTTTATAAAGCTAAAATCTATATATAAAAAAAACAAAAAACAAAAAACAAAAACTGCAGGTATTTATGAGATATAGTGTGATATTGTTGACTCTCAATCACGTCCTTTACATGCAGTCCAGATAACGTTTTCGTCGATAATCTTCTCGTCCTCCCGTATAGCCTTTAACAAAGGTACAAAGGTAATTCCAATTTGCTAATTGTAGACAAATGTCACGAATACCGTAGTTAACTACATGTTATATTATGCGTATTTTTGATCTATGGTGGCGATATCTCGAGAATTACACATAATTTAACAAGTGCTGTCACCGTCAATTCAGAAGACGTCATTTTCACAGTCGTTTTCATGAGAACCCATCGGAGAAAAATCCTATATTTTTTATAAAAGTACTTAAATATCATATCAAAATCTAAGTACATAATATAGAACAATGTAAAGATCATTTGAGAAAATTGTCAAAAAATATCGCAAATTATAGAAAATTAATGAGTAAAATTTCGGATTCCGCATGCTTTTTCTTCATTTTTTTTGGGCTGTACCTTTCCATCAGCGATATCAACATGCCGATTTTTTGTAAATCTTTTTAAAATACAAATATTTCTGTGAAATTTCATATCAATATACTTTAAGTATTTCCATGAAAGTTTAATATTTTTTCCTATCATTTCTAAATCTGATTTAAAAAAAAATAAATAAATAAATAATGGAGATATCTACTGGCATAAGTTTGAAAATACGTAAAAATGCCGTCGGTGTCAGAATTTCACAACCATCGAGATTTAATTATATCGAAACTGATACTAAGCAATAGGAATGGAAGATTCAATTAAAAAACATATACTGAATATTCTATCCATTTTCCCGTTTGTAAATCTCTAACATCAGCTACTATTGTTTTCCATTTATATTTGATAAACAAACAAAGCATATAAATAAATCAATACATATAAGTAAAAATAAAGTAATTAGGAACATTAAATACTTTTAAATGTAACCTCGACAATCAGGTCGTATTTAGTCACCGAGAGAACGTTAATGTAAGCATTATTTTCATGTTAAGTTAAACGTTTCTTTTTTAATAGAGAAAATTGCCAAAAAACTTAATTATTTATTATCATTATTATATTTCAATAGAAAATATTTCATTTGCTATCGAACATCAATTTGATTTTTGATTTATAAATGGCATTTCCTTTCTTTAACATGGTTAAAAGTAAATAAAATCTAATTGTTTGACGAACAATTTAAATTCCGATGAATGCTTACAGAACAACATTAAAAGTCTTATGACATGATTACACGCAGGATTGAAAACTAAAACGATCAAACCTGCTGCCTTAACCTTATAGATCACGCAAGTTTTGCAAACGTTATTACACGATTGCTCTGTCATCAAAAAAGTTGAATGCTCTGTAATAATTAGGGAAAAATCCTTCCGAGGGACATAATAATTTATTATATTTTATACATTAAGTCATTTTTAAATAACAGATACCAACATAATACAACAAAATTGATTATTTCTATATTTGTATTTTGCATGAATAATACAATACTCTAGAATCATCAATGTGCGTGGGGTACCATCCGTTGATTTTTGGGTTACCCTTTTCACAAATTTACATCCCCACGAACGTTTATTTTGTCAACATATTGATTCATTGAATCATGGTTGTTACGAGTAACCCACGAAATTCCGTCCCCACGAACAGGTAAAATGTTGCTAACCCACCAACATTGACCCCCACGAATTAAAATGATTCCACGGTAAAATCTGATATGAGCACTTTAAAGGCACATAATCTATTTCAAAATGGATTTTAAAGTGTCAACGAATATATTTCGCATCATAAAATTAGCAGATTTTGGAGAAAAGGAAAGAAGTCAGGTTACTTACGGTTAAACAGATGTAGATGTTTCTCATCATGTCCCTTGAATTTGACTATGGCACGCTTACAATTGCTGTATATATACCCTGCTCTGGTCATCTAAAAAGTAACATTTCACTATGTTTGGAATATTTATGGAAAGGGAAAGCCGTTAATAGAATAAATGTTATATAATGATCTAAAAAAACACACACACACACACAAAAAAAAACAAATATAAAAACAAACAAACAGTGGGCATCGTCAATAAGTGGTTTAATCTTTCCAGATAAGAAAATCTGTTCCGTGTAGATTACAAAACAGATTTCAGAAATAGCATTTCAGGACAAATTAGTCTTCAGAACATTTCAACATCTGGTCAATTTTTCCAATTTGTAGTTTCCATGAAATATAAAGGAAAAGAATAACTATCAAAGACGCACCTATGAAATAAAGGAGATAGATTTCATTAAAAATTATTTGAGATTTGATATCCACTATCACGTTCACAAATTTCACTTTCTTACCCTTAGTACCCATCGTGCACTCACTCTTTTCATAATTAATTCTGTCAAAATTTATTGAACAGTAGTAAGAGACCAACTTAAAATTCAAATATCGCTCTATCCATCTGTCTTTTTGACTACGTCACGCACAATTGAACATTTCCGTCCGCCCTCCCATCTTTCGATTTTCTTGTCATGTGCTGAGCATTAAATGACCCATCACCCACCGAAAATCGCTGAAACCATCTAAACGAGTCTCTTATTTACATTCTTTCCTCCGAAAGTCTGGTGAATCAACGTAAATGTCTCTACCGGCGATTTCTCCATTTTGAAGCAAAAATGCATTACAGTTTGTTTTGGCTTTTTTATCCATTTTGACATTTCCTTTTTTCAATGCACCGGAATAAATCAACGATGTTTTTCATAAAAAATAGCAGTGATGTCATATAATTTTCAATTTAAGACTAGAAAATGATGTAAATTTTTGTGTTTTAAAGTATTTTGCGTTTAGGCGCTTTTAAAAGAGGCTTTTCAAGTGTTTGTCTTTTTTATACAAAAAAAGTACATTTTAATTTGTGACGTTCGGTTTTGACGCGGCGACACCCCCTATCTTATATGTTTTAAACATCTATAAAATAAATTCAGTTAAATAATATTGAATAAAAAATTAAAGTTTAATTAAATTTATATTTTTGCATCTTTTGGTATATAAAATTTGATCATATGACGCCAAATATAAAAGATATAGACACTGAGACATTACTTTTTGATCAACCCTCGTACTAATCAAAATTTGAGGAGGATCATACTTAATTTTCTGTAAAAAGATAACTGAATAATTTCAATATTATGTCCATGTGAAATGAAAAACCAAACTTGCACATGCATTTCAACCCATTGGAAATACATTTTTCATCACAGTTTATGCATAATCCATACAATAATATGTAGCCTTTCTATCTTTTTTCCATAGCAACGGTTTATATTTGTGCCATATTCTCAACGTTTTGACCGTTCATGGTAGTTCAGTCAGAAGTGCACTCGCTCCGTGATTCAAATCTCGGCTGCGACTGACCTAAACCGATAAAAATAGGCAGCAATAGGTAGCAACTATTCCTTTGCCAAGCACTCGGCACTTTGAAGTGAATGTTGAGGGTGCTTTGGGTGAGACTTTAAAGCACCAAGGATCCTTGTCACGACAGACCCTGTCATGATAAAATTTCTTCACTGTTCAATAGCATGTCTAATTTCAGCCCTTCACTCGATTTCGTATCGTCTCTTTCTGAGTGCAAAAATTCTCGAATAGGGCATAAAACAATATACAATTATTCAATCACAACATTAAATATGATATTATCATATCATAGTTGCAAATACTCTTACTGCTAAAAAGCCACATTAAAAAATTCTTGATTTATTTCCTTTTCATGGTACAAGATCAATAGCAGACATGGTATTGCAGAGTATTTTTTTTTTCAGGAATAAGCATTAAAATTCACATTTGACCCCTTTTGTGTACTTATTATGGTAGAGTTCAAGAGATGAAAAGATTGAAAGTAAAAAAACAATAAACAGTTAAAGAATAATTTTTTTTTTGCTAAGGACAGATGATACAAACAAATTTTTCTTTGAAAAAGATTTAATATCATGTCACAAGTTTAGAGAAGTGGATGGTTCTTAGAATTTTTTCTCCGAAGAACTGAAAAATGAAATAGACTTGGAAAATATTAGTAATATTTCAATAAAAAAAAACAAATATAGGCAATCACATTCAGTAAAGGTTTACAGGTGAAAACAAATTTCATAATATGTTACCTTGGTGCTAAAGGTGTGATATAAACTTTAGAAAAATATTCTGAGCCAGGTGAGTTTTAAAAGGAAGATGAAAATTACAAAAAATTAGCAATATCACAAAGGCAGATTTTTACCATTTAGCTTTTCCTAATAAAATTCACCTGGTGAAAAATAATAATTCGGTAAAAAAGAATGACTTCGTCCCATACTTCACATTGAAATAAAATATATATATCCTACCCTCATTTTTGGCACGAAGTCAAATTAATATACAGTCTTCTAACGTATTTTCCTTATAACCTTATTTTCAACAACTTTCTAGAGAAATGGGGTAGATGGCTCTCACGTGTAAATAAAACATCAACTCATTTGAAAGAAAAAGATGGTAATTTTCTTTTCTTTTTATTTCAAATGTGTTTATGAATTAGATAGCATGCAACTTGAAAGCATAAAAATTGGGTTTAAATGAAAAATATGAGGCAGGTTTCCTTTCAACAATGAAGATAAAAGGTTTCTATGATCACTTCGGTACAAACCTTGAAAAGTATTTTTAAATATACCTCTGTTGAATTAGAAAAAAAAAAACATTTCTGATATTGTAAGAAGGCTTGAAATTCCACAGAAAGTATATTGGATCACGCTTTGATCATTCAGTCAATTTGATGTTTTTTTTTTCCCCATTTTTCATTGAAATATGACAAATTTGCTATAATTTTACTTTTTTACAATAAGATAAGGCAAGTTCTTTTTATTGATTTCCTTGTAAAAGCCCAAACATTTCTTTTAAATAGAATTTTGCGAACAAACTTGAATCCACCCCTCCCCCCCCCCAAAAAAAAAAAAAAATCAGAAAGCTAGAGGTTCACGAGATATACATTAACCTTGGAGCCGCATTAATTTTGCATCTATTATCAAAAAAATAATGGCCGGGAAAACCGTAGTGGTAGATAAATGTTAAAAAAATCTAAGCTTTGCCATTTAAGAAGAACACGCAACAAACATTAAATATTCATCATTCAATTAAAACTTACTACGTATATAACAATGTCAATCTCCTTCGTGAAGTCCAATCGAATGTACTTCTAGGGAAAACTTGAAATAAAAGCGAGTTTGACTAAGGAATATAAATGATGCATACCAATATAAGCGAATTTTACAAATTCTCATGATGTTTACTTCTGAAAAAAAAAAAAAAACAGTTTGGGCCCGGTTTAAGATAAGTTGGAACTAGCCAGTTAGAAAATGACCTTCGGTGTAGTTTAAATAGTCCGAGATATATAAGGAGTGTTCAGGAAGGTTCTTACTTGTAAGAGAAAAGAAAAAAAAAATCATATTTATAAGAAATTGGAGTAACGTCAGGGAATGTAGATTGATGGAAATATGAGCTCTACAGCAAAATTAGCCCCATCTAAGAAATTAGTATGAATTCTCTTTATTATGTGCTTTTCTATTTTTTTTTTCTTCAAAAGAACATTAAATTGTACGAGATTGTCGATTGCGGTAGAATCTTGTATTTCAGGTGAGTTAAAAATGACCACAAAATCATTTATATCTCCACAAATATAAGAATTACAGACAATTATTAAGTTACTAATAAAAGGAATTCGCTGATTTAACATATACATGTGTATAAAGACGTTTTCTTATCCCAGATCTTAGAAGCTTATTGAAAATAAAGAATATCCCAATTTTGAACTGAATTAAGTTTGGTACCATCAAAAGTCAATCAGGTGATAAATCCACAGCATGTGTACTGAAGGGAAGTACATGTAATGAACAAATTTCAATATCGCAAGGGCATACCCTGGTTAAAACTAAAAGTTATCTTTTTTATAATAATTTTCTTTGTACTTTCTAGAACGTGCTGCTGCTTATGTGGTAATTTTGTTAGGTATACGACGTTTAATACAAAAGGTATTACAACAGTCTACAAACTTTTAAAATGACCCTTGTACGAGGGCTGTTCGGATATTATTGAGACAATTACATTTACTCCATAAAGGACGGAGATAATTTCATGAAAATTCATCAACATTTTTTAAAGAACGAATTGAACAATTATGCAAAATTTCTAATTCCTATGATAATAAGAAAAGTTTCGGTGAAATGATAAACATGCATAAGTCTATCGACCCGGAGCAGCATCGCTACATCATTTTAAGTCACGTTAGCCGGAGATGGTTTCGCAAGTAAGACGATCGCGAAGCATTTAATACTTTTTCCTTCTTTGTTATTATATATAACTTTACAAAAATCAAACAGTCTCTTTTCTCAGCCTATTCTTTAAAAATGTATGGCGTTGCTACCCCGGTGTAAAATTTTCATTTGTGGGAAAGGATGACTTAGAATCATGCAGTGCCGATTTATGCAATTCGGGTCAACGATATAAAAACCGTAACGATATTAATATCGTATATAATAATTGATGGTTGTCCGGTGCTTTTGATTTCACTTTGGTTGAATTAATTGTAAAAAAAAAATGTATATCAATGGGAAAAAACCCAACACATTATTTTTTTTCCCGTTGTTATGGTTTTATCAGGTCGTCCTGTCTGGAAAAGAGTTCTACATTGCGATGCACAAAATTTTAGGTATGTTGGCTGCTCCGCCCTTGACGTCAAAATCCATTTTTTCGTTCTTAGCATATTTCTCTATCGCGCTTGATTTTTTTCTGATCTCCGTATTCCTCATCAAAATTCTAACAAAGTTGCACAACATGAATTTGAATTAAAGCTGAAAAATTATACATATAAACAGAATTATTTTCGCTCTTATTATGGGTTAACGAAGAGTTAGAAAGTTGGTTTTACATATTTTCAATATCTGATTTCGTGACTGCTCCGGATACCCCAACTATTGACGCATTTATGTAGCATTGTACAGAAAATATTCAAAATTTGTAGAATATTTTTTGCTTTTATTAATTCTTAGTGTATGTCAAACGTATATGCAAAATTTCACCGAAAGACGTTCATTAAAAAGCAAAGTACACACAATGTCTCAATAATTTTCGAACAACCCTCGTACTAGGAAATTCTTGTCTTGATTTTGTTATGGTCGCATTAATTCTATACAGCAAACCTATATTCAAAAGATTAAATAGTGTTATCTTTACCCCAGTAACCAGATTAACAAATTAAACTTGGTTGAATAATGAAAGGATCTTGAAATATTATATGACGGCCATGGGGAATAAATCTTGCTTAAATCACTTCAATGGAATACACTCTATATTTTTTCTATTTAATGAAATGTCCCGTTTTACTTGTAATATTTTTTTTAATGTTTCATGCCAAAAACATTATAAAATGTACTTGTTTTCTTAATGGTACGTTCATATTGTTAATAATTTCCACATACAGTACCCGCATCGTTATTCTTTACAGGATACACGATACGATAGGATACACGCACGATACGATAGGATACACGCACGATACGATAGGATACACGCACGATAGGACAGGATACACGCATGATAGGAAAAACGCAAAACACGATAAACACAAAACACGATACACGCAAAACACGATAAACGCAAAACACGATAGACCTGATAAACGATCTTCACGATAGGATAAACGCAAAACACTATAGGATTATTTCAAAATGCGGAACGTTTTCTGATAAGACGAAAAGATTATTTTGTTTATTTACAGCAATATTTTAATTTAAATACTTGCAAGGCTTCAATTCTATATTATAAAGTACATTTAATTATAATAATAAAAAATAACTTGAGATCACTGTGGTAATTTTTACAATAGTTTTTTGTTTATTTATATTTTAAAAAAAATGACAGTGATTGAATGGATTATTATGAAATGGAGACTGTATTTTTTTTTTAATTTCTACTCAAGGGTGTGAATATACGGTTATTTGTGAAATGTCGAAATTCTCATCTTAAGGTTGAACTATGAATCATTTTATAATGGATATTTTACCATACATCTAACTGTTGCACAAAATTCCCTTACATAATTACCGTTCATACATGTAAGTACCGTTTCTCACGGATACTATTATAAATTTATGAAACTCTATAAATAGATTTATTATTTATAAAATAAATCATACGTTTGAATTTTCTATCTTATAAATTTATCTACAAGTACTAAGGTATTTCACGGAAGAAATTTACGCAATAAATTAAATATTTGTATTTAATGTCTAAAGCTTACAATCTGCGATGTATCCAAAAATCGCAATTAAATATTAAAATCTTAGAAAAAATACAAGTAGAAGACCGGCCGAAGAAATGTTCAAAGAAAAACGGTTTTAACAAAATTAATAAATTTAACAATAGTTCACAAAAATTAATTTCCTGAACAGAAATCTAAATAACTGTTAATTTAATGGCGCTCTGCATTAATACATGTAAACTGTGTCAACAGAATATGAATCTGCTACAACTACACATGTACAGTGTACATGTACGTTCACCTATGTACATGTAAACATTTATATATCACATACTTAGAACCTCGTATCAATTAACGAACATAGAATGATTAAATAATTTTTTACTTTACAATACCAAACAAAAAATTAATTAACAAATATTAAAAGACTGAATTGCGAATTTTCCGACTAAAGAATTATAAATAATTAATTTTTAACTTTGTGTGTACTGTTATTAATAATAACAAAAAATAGGTTTAAGTCAGCAAATGAATTATTAAACCCTGAAAATTATTTTAGAATACCCGGTATATTCGAAGGGCGGGATGTTGAAATTCCATAACCAATTTAAAATTATAGATAAAGATCTAACCAAATAACCAAATATAATATTGAATTCATAAATAAAGTTATATACGTATGGAATGAAATAGATTAATGCTATAAATTGATTCCGTGTATTTACATGTCTTGCATGGTCACGGCGGAATAAGACGACTTCTTTCGTTTTATTATTATAGTAAGGTACCGTAAAAAAATTACGCGAGCTAATTTTTCATAGTTTAGAATGTTAGAACTATTTCATCCGTCTCTACAATTAATGAAATTGTTTCCAAGAATCCATTTTGTCCGAATTACGCAGAAAACCCTATGATCCGAAAGTTCATGTACAATAAGTGCAGTACTTTTCTAAAGTGTATCAAAAGACTTATTAATTTATATTAACATAATGGAAACATTGTACAAAATGAAATAAATCAGCGGATTGAGTTTAGGGACTTCATTTCTTTAAATTGATTTATTTGAATTTTAATTTTAAATCCAAGCAAAGAGATGATTTTTTTAATCCATAAATTCTACAATGATTTAATATATTTTGAATTAAATCATTGATAAGTTTGTTCACACAAGTTAGGAACAAAATCCCGAAAATAAGTAGATGTGTTACATTAGAGCCAGGTATAGTATTCTAAGTTACTAATTGACACCGGGTGAGATGTCAGTACAGGTATGTTGACGGTGATCACACACACAGGCCGAGGTGTCAGTTAGGGGAGAAGGGGGAGGGGGTGTTGACCGCACATGAAGGCAGTGTGCTGATTAGAGAGGTACACATACATGTACGTGTCAGTTTTCTGGTAAGGAAAGGTCTTCGATTTGACTCAGACACCCCATTGGATTATATTTTCAGTTTATTTCCACGCCGAAAAGGTAAGCTGTTTTAAAAAAAAATGTTTTCCCCTGTACATATTATTTTTAGGTTATCTAATAATGCCAGATAAAATTAATGAAAACTTCTATTTTATAGTAACAGTTATGATGTGATAAATTAGGTAGATTATTATCATGCATTATGTTTTATAATTTTCATTTTTAATTTATTAATTTAGACAAATATCAGGGAATTTACAATTAGCTACTTAAAAAGTGATAAAAAATAAATTTAAAAATTGAACATATACGGCCAAATTCGATGTTAAAATCATCTAGATCAATGTCTTATGTTTTATTATTTTTGTAACATCAAGACTTTAAATAATTGTGCATAGATGCAGATCAGAGGCGTAAACATATTACTAATATTAAACAAGGGAAACAAAAAGAATATTGCATGAAAAAAGAATATCAATGCCCTGCTTATTATTTTTGATTTGCTTTTTGGGTACGCATATATGCCACAGAAGCTTACCAAAAATCTTTCTCCAGTAAGTGATTTATTTAAGAAAATCATATTAATAATATTTAATTTTGACAAAATAAATCGTACAATTCGATAAATTATTTTTTTTTAAACTAGACCAGATGATCAATTATAATTTCATTTCCGAAAAATAGAATTACTGTTTAAATTTTGACAATCGCCCTCTGCTTTACTATTGTATAATTATTCTATTTATTTAATTAATTAATTATTTATTTATTTATTTACTCATGAATTACGCTATTTATTTATTCTTTTCTTTCTACACTTCAATCTTTCTTTTAATGATAAAAAAGAAAGGAATAATACTTTCTTGTTTTCTTTTTCGGTGGAAGTAATCTTATTTTAGTTAAGGTCAGACGACACGTTCCTCAAAAATATATAATTTTTCCTAAGAATTCGTCGTTGATTTAAAGGTACTTAAACAAGTTTCCTCACAAAAAATTAGGGTACCTTACCAGGCATTTGGACAAGATACCACAGGGTCATATTTCTTTATAACCCTTATGAGTAATCTCTTGAATTGCCCATATCACAATTTTGGGTGTACTTATTGCTAAAAACATTTTTAAAACAATGTAGAAATCAGAAGAGAATGACAAATATAAATATTTTTTGATATAATACCAAGAGAAACAGGACATTTGAGGAACGTGTCGTCTGACCTTAACAAAACGAAAAAGAAACTCGGAATAGCTCAGTAGTTTCTTTGTATAGTAAAGATAAAAAGCGAGGGTTTCCAAATATACACGATAAACGCAAAACACGATACACGATAGAACCTGATAAACGATCTACACGATAAACGCAAAACACGATAAACGGAAAACACGATAGAAAAAGCAAAACCTGATAAACGGAAAACACGATACGATAGGATACGATAGGATACACGCACGATACGATAGGATACACGCACGATGCGATAGGATACACGCACGATAGGACACGATAGAATTGTAAAGAATAACGATGCGGGTACTGTATGAATTACCCCGTACATGTGTCACTACATAGGTACAATAAAGCTTCCAAGAGAATATTGTAGTTTACTCTATGCATTCACTTCTCTGTACCACAAATGCATGGGATCGTAATTGAAAATGACGCGTCAGGTCACTGCAAACTTGACCTGTAATGATGGGGAGAGTATCGTAAACTTTACACTGTATTTCAATCTGCATATGAAGTTTCAAAAAGCTAGTGTAAAATGAACGTGTCTTAATCTTTTTTTTTTTAAATAATCTAATATATCCGAATAATTTGGATAACTTTTTTTATTTCTTCTCTTTAAAAGACAGCGTATTCAATATATGTATGAAGAAAAATTTTCCCTTTTAATACCTATTGAAAGAAGCAAGATTCATAATCTTTGTGAAAAAGAGCCAGGCGCAGGTGATCAATAAGGATTAATTTGAAGTCTTTTGTGAAAAAATTGTTAGAGGAGTATTCCCACCAACCGAATAGGGAAAAAACGTATGACGGTTTTGATTTTCAACGGATGTCGATGTTGAGTAGAAAATACCCTTAGATTTGTCGGTTAGTTGACGTTATAGTGAAATATATAGTACCAGAGTAATAGTATAACTTTTTCCAAAGTAATTGTCGGGCTCACAAGGATGCATCGAGATTATTCACATGACAAAAAGTTAAGAATAATTTTGTTTTTGAGTTGCGCCTAAGCAATTTATATGAAGCACTTCAAAAAGGTAAAAATTACCGTCACGTGATCAGCGAGGTCATGTGATATCTTAACATTCATTTTTATATATTGAACCCGGAAAACTCTCTATATGAATTAGCCGTATTTAGGTACATTACTTAACATAATACGTGAAATCAACCGTGCAATGCAGAGTCACTACTGTAACTAAAACACTGAGAATCCAACAAAACCCCAAGGTAGTACTGAGAAAACCCTGAGTGGTACTGAGCCTGGTACTGAGATAACTGAGGTAGTCCTAAGTAGCACTGTGATTTTAACTGTGTACACTGTTGACATATACTGAGAGGTACTGAGGTTGAATCTTTTGGTACAGAGGAGGTAGGGGGGTACTGAGGTGATTCTGAGAAGCCCTGAGGTTTAATACTGTGGCTACTGAGGTAATCCTGAGTGACACTAAGGCTTTTTTTTAAAAAAAATATTATTTTTTTATGAGTTTTATTGCAATCTAATGTTATTATTTCGTTATTCTTAAACTTAGTATCTCGAAATTACACGTCAATAATAAAACTGAAATTGTATTGAATAAAAATTTTGCTTCTTTTTCATCTAATCAATTAGATTATTTGCATGAATTTGTTTGGAATTTTCAAAAGGATATTAATTGAAATGTTTTATGCATATTTCATTACGGAATATGATATCGGATAATTGTCCTTGATATCAACCAATAAGTTAATTACTAAAATAAAGTATTTGTGAAATGCAGTTTTCAAAAATTTTTCTAACCAATGTTAAACATCATGATCAAACAGTTCCTGTCTAATAATTCTCGATCTACACCTGTTACGTTTTAAACGAATTAAAAGCAATGGGAAGCTTTAACATTACTGTGTAGATTGTGCTTTAAAGTAACTTGGGGGGGGGGGGGTAAAGTAATAAATATATATATACAAGTTCAGTGAATTTCACCATAAAAAAGAATATTTTTGTAAATAAGAAGTAAAATGCATAAGGCAATTATCATCAATTTATTAGATTAATTTGAACACAAAACGCCCGGCACATTGATTAACGGTATATCTCCCTCAGAACGAACTGCCACTGAAACGAAAAAAAAACTGCTTCCTGTTTCTTTCTCTGTATAATCAATACCTAATTATCATCGCCTAGTGTTCTTATGATTTATATAGCGTAAACAGGGCACGGTTTTTGTTTCTGAAGAAAATCCGTCAGCGACCAACTCACGAAACCAAGATTGTCAGTCCGACGCGCTATCGAATACGTCACAGACGCCATCATTAATAGCATTGCACTATAATGTATGTTAACTTAGTTTCAAAAATTGTACACTAAAAAAAACCCAATGTTTACTTCAAAACTTTCTTAAAGTTCCTCTCACCTCACTCAATTAAAATCACTTAAATTATCTGTACATTATCCCAATGCCAGGAACATTCAAAATTATAGAAAAAATGTAATGACGTATATGTAGCTCAAAATGATGTCATATTAGGGATGTACTAAAATAAATGTACACGGGAATTGAAGAAAATATTTCTATTTTGAAATTCAATTATCTTTTTCAACAACACCAAGAAAAAAAATAAAAAAAAGAAACATCATTTACATCATGACCTCTCTATCTTGTTATCTCGTTATCCCTCGCATTCAAATGGGAAAATATATGATATGATATGATATGATATCTTAATATTATATCATTACACAAAAACTTCGATTATTTCCATTTTAAAATTTACTTATTTTTTTCAACAACTACAATAATAATGATAATAATAATAATAATAATACTAGATACGATCTCGTTGCGAGCAACGAGTGGGTCTTCCGTCCAATTCTTGATAAGATGAGATAAGATTTTGATTGAGATTTTCATTCAAAAATAATGATTTACCACAATCTGTAAAAAGACATTGAACATTAAAGACTTAAAAAATCGGCTTTTGGCCCCTAACGGCCCCTAATTTTAGGAATCAGCCCTTTTTCTTCATATCATCTTAAAGCTCTAAGGATTTTGATCACTTTTTGTTCAACAACTGTTAAGAAATTCTTTTCGTTTTTTGAGCTATTAGCAAAAGAAATATTTAGGGGCCAACCCTTCAACTCCTTAATGGGGACGTTTAGCAAAAAATGAAAGGTTGCATATGTTCAGAACATTATTTTGACTATCTTTTGTTCAATACTGCTTATCAAAATATTTCTTCCTTTCGAGATATAAAGCATCAAAGATTTTGCATTCTGGCCCTTTGTGGCCCCTAATTATGTAACATACGACATAAAAATCATAACATATAATTGTAGATGGTTGAGATAAACATCTTTGCTTCAGTAATGTATTACAAAATATTAACTGATAAAGAGTTATCGACTGAAGACTTTTGGCCCCTTTTGGCCCCTAATTTGAGTGCCCAGCCCCTTTGTTAGGATCTCATCTTAACGATCTTAAGATTTTGAACATTTTTTGTTCAACAACTGTTCTGAAATTCTTTTCCGTTTTTGAGCTATTAGCAAAAGAAATATTTAGGGGCCAACCCTTCAACTCCTTAATGGGGACGTTTAGCAAAAAATAAAAGGTTGCATATTGTTCAGAACATTATTTTGAACATCTTTTGTTCAATATTGCTTATCAAAATATTTCTCCCTTTCGAGATATAAAGCGTCAATGATTTAGCATTCTGGCCCCTTGTGGCCCCTAATTATGTACCATACCATATTAAAATCATAATATACAGTTGTAGATTGTTGAGATAAACATTTTTGCTTCATTAATGTATAACAAAATATTGACTGTTAAAGAGTTATCGAAAAAATATTTTTAGCCCCTTTTGGCCCTTAATGTGATGAGTCAGCACTTTTTTCTTGATATCATATGAGAGATCTTGTAATTCTGCACAAATATTGCTCAGTATGTTATAACAAGATAATTATACTTTAAAAGATACAATGCAAAATGTCCCAAAAAATCACTCATGATCCATGTCCTAATTTTTGACCCCTACCGAGCTTCCATACTAGGCACTTCCGGAAAATATCCTGACCCAGGTGCAACATGGCAACATGTCCTCTATCATCACTGAGAATTTCAGCTTTCTAGCTTGAACCGTTTTTGAGTTCCATCACAGACAAGAAGGTCCTTTAAATTTCGATGAAAGGGCTATAACTTCCGACCGGAAGTGAATTTTTAAAAAATGACTGGCCGGAATTAACTTCAGATGACAACGCAATGACAGTGAAAATTTGAAGCAAATCAAACGAGCCATCTCCGAGAAATCTTCTGCACAAATTTTGTAAGGAGAAAAAAGAATAATAATAATAAAGGTAAAAAAGAAACATAAGAATAATAGAAGGGTCTTCCGCTGAAGACGGAAGACCCTAATAAGTTACGCTATTTACTTTATCAACCACCTATCTTGTTTTGGCTTGTTAGAATCCCCCATAAAAGCATATTTATTACACAAAACATTGGTTATTTCTAAATCAATTTTGAATTCAAAACTCTTTTTCAACACCAAAAACGAATAAAGAAAGAAAAATATGAGAAAAAACATTTTTACATATTGACTCACCTATGTTGTTTTGGCCTCAC
>NW_026919894.1:0-16313 GCF_032062105.1 Saccostrea cuccullata
TTTGAGAACCAGCCAAAACCAATTATAGAAGACGTTTGAGACGACCATGAATTTGAACTTAAGTTTGACACAGAATTGCAACGTATCTACATCGTGACAATCCCCGTATTCCTTTACATTTCATTTATCCTTATTTACTTTCGTTCAAACAAACGCTTGGCTGCCTCTGAAAACCCCTATTGCGAAATGTCGGAGTTGACATAGGCAGCCGCCATATTGGACCAGCTTCAGATTTTTAAATGTTAATATTTAGAGTTTGGATTAATCAATGTTCAAACAAATTATATAGTAAGCATTATAAGAACGGTTTCTATTAACATTCCAAAAATAAATGAAAAATTTTGAAAAACAAAAAAGTTAGAAAATACGGACTTTTTAAATTCGCTTCCGCTAGCGACCGGAAGTACTGACCACACACGAAAAGGTGATTTCACATATCTAAAAGTCATCATCTATCATCTCTAACAAGTCTCCAGTTAATATCTTAGACCATTTTCGTAAAAAAGGGGGGACAAAAATCCATTTTAAAATCAGAAAACTGTCAATAACTTGGAACCGAAAGTGAGTATTCCAAATTTTCCTTCTGATGAACAAAGTTCATATAATGACGCATAATTCCTGAAAGTTTCATTGAAAACCACCGAATAGTTTTCGAGAAATCGCCTGCACAAAATTTTGGGGAAAAAAAAATAATAATAATAAGAAACAGTAGAATCACTAGAAGGTCTTCCGTGAAGACGGAAGACCTTAATGATAACAGAAATCTTTCAGAATCTTGACACTATAGCTTCCACATATACATCATCTAAAAACGTGACAAATATATAGTATAGGAACGGTCATCTATATCGCAGGAAAATCATGAGTTTGTATCAACAACATTATTTTTCTGATAACAATTACCATTCACATATATTACAAACCTGAATCAGAACGTTTCCCTATCCAGCCATCTTTACAACCCATAAGACATTCCCCGGTCACGTGATGACAAATGGACACGGATGTAGGTACTGCGCATGCGCAATGTTCATTACATGTAAAGTTGCAGTCTTCTCCGTAATAATTGATATCACATACTAAGGAAAAAAAGCTTAGATGAAATATCCCAAAAACAAATAAAAAAGTTAATTTTGTATAACCATTTGTTCAATTAAGGATGTTTTTTCAGTAAGTACAAAATTTTCTTGCAAAAGAAAAAAAAAACCTGTGTAGTAGTTACCCCATATAATACTGTTAGTTATGTACAGATACCCGATGGGCATGGTCATAATGACACGAGGGATCGTACATGTACCTCCCGAGTTGTCATTATGACCATGCTCATCGGGTATCTGCACATAATCAACAGTATTGTGTGGGGTAAATGACTTGTACCATAGTTTTCAAAAATCATTCATATGTTAGTCAGCTCAGGAATTGGTCGGAATGGTTCATGTGATTGAAACATTAAGTGTTTGGTAAATTGGTTTCAATGATACATGTGGATTTTACATGATTTTAAGCTCCTTTGTGTCCTTCTGACCACCTCCATTGAGTACAGGGTAAGTGATTTGTATACAATACTTTTCAAAAATTAATGGTTTGTTGTTTAACGTTCTCCTGAAGAATTTTTCACTCATGTGGAGACACTACGTCATGCCGGTGGAGAGCTACAAATTTTGTCCTTCCCTCGGCACTCAGTGTCATTGAGCAGTGAGAGCAGGCGCTCTAACCACTGCATCACGCGGGCGATATAAAAATAAAACATATCTTAGTCCTTTTTATGGAATTGAAAGATTAACGAGTTTGGTTTCAGTGAGATATGTTGATTTGATAGGATTTTTTCCTTGTAAATTTTAATCGTCAAAATCAAATAATTTAAATTTATCATGAACTTGGTTAAACTTAAAGTTTTGCTAACCCGATGCATACTCTGTCGTGCACAGTGGTACGTTGATTGAAATGTTTGTTAGAAGTTATGTACATTGTATATTTCAATTTAATAAAAATTGGATCTTTGATTGGCTAGATCCGCAATAGAAAACTTTATTTAAGTACAGTAGTGTACACTTTGATTTTACTTCATGTTTGTACCGTTTTTCCTTTGTTGGTTATCAAAAGAACGATATTGGAATCTACTTAGCTAACGTCACCCTGGACACTTTTTAAAAAAATATCTTTAATAAATTAAGCGATTTTTGAAGTTTTGTTTAAACTAAAGTTGAAGTATTCATGCCCGTTTTTAATTGTTAATTATTACATGTACATAATGCTGTCTATAAATGATAATTTTTACTCTATTTTTTACTCTCCTGAATTTGATATAACAAGCCCAGGTGATTGTTTCATTTAAAAATTGTGCATGATTTTATAGTTCTTTTGTCCCGGTTCGATGGGTGAAGTTATAGAAAATTGTGGGTTATGTACAGAAAACCCACACTTTTAACAAAAGAAATCACACGTCGCTATGATACAACTTTTATTAATACAGAAAAAACAGGACGTCTTTCATTGTTATTTTTAGACCATTATGTAAATATGTTACGTAAACACTGAATTGTCGACGGAGTTTTCCGTAATTTACCAATCCTGACAAGGAGCAAACGGCGGATGTTGCCTTTCGGCAGGAAACACTTGCTTCTCAATGGCACCTTATCCCACTTCTGATGTTTTAGAGGTCCCTTTATGCTTTGTTCAAAATATGAATTGATTAATGGACTTTCTGATTTTGAATACTGTTCGTTATTACATAATATTTCAAGCACAAGTTTATGTTACTTTCATTGCAGATTTCCCCTTGGTATCCTTCCTGACATCCACCCAAACACGTCCCGTTGAACTGATCACAGTCAGTGTTCTGACGACAAAATCCGCAGGTTTCTTTGCAGGTCAGTCCCTGATACCCAGGTTCACAACCGGAGTCACATGATCCGCTGAACGGATCACATGCTGTATCATTCCGACAGTGGCCACATATCTCCCCGCATTTGCTACCAAAGGTTTTGTTTTCGCAAGCTAAAAATATAAACTGTAAAGCTTATACTATACGAACAGTCGTATTATGCAGATAATGAAAGCATTTTTTGAGGGGTATATAATTGTCAACGTTTTAGGAGTAATTTCATCTCGATTTGTATTTAGAAAAGCAAGCTTTTTAAACAGAAATATAGGTTAGTAGAAATTATGTCCCCGTGGAAAAAATACGTCTACAATATTGCTCATAGTACAGTTCTAATCAAGCATGATAACCCTTATCAAAAACTTTAGAAAATGCTTATACTGATTTTAAAATATTTTATTTTATTTTCAGTCGTTTTGCACAGTATTTTTTTTATGGAATATAACGTACATTTGGTGCCATGTTTTAAAGTACTCTAGACTGAAGTTAAATTTCTTTAAATAATGAACCTTGCATTAAGTTTTTGAAAAATACAATTACAAACTTTAATTTAACGTAGATATGGTGCCATGTTTTAAAGTACAAAGCAAAATTTTTGAAAATGAATTTTGCAATATGTTAGTGCAAAATACAAGTACAAACTTTCATTGCAGTTAATCCCTTGATATCCAGCATCACAGCCCTCTGCGCATGCTCCGCTAACAGAGTTACATCCTGATCCATTGAAACAGTGCCCACATATGTGCAAACAGTTTTCCCCATACGTCATGGACATACAATCTGAAATAAAAATCTCAATTGAATGACAATACACAAATGATACACGATAGATTCATGTTTGAATACAAAACGCATATACTCGAAATAAAAATACTGAAAAAGTGAAGGCAAATTTAGAGAACCTATGTTTTTGAAATAAATCAATGCAATAAATTGTTTAAATGAACTTTTTAGAGCTAGACTAAAAATAACAGATGAGACATATAAATTGGGTTGTTATCATTATTCTTAAATATTTCCCTATTTAAATCCATAATGTTTTAAGTGATTTAAAAAAAACAAAAACATTTTTTCTAGAAAAAAATAGGGGGTTGTTGTTCTATATTTAAGGATGTAGATTTTGTTGATATCGATTAAAAGTATGTCAACACTTTATAAATTTGAAGTAAATTGTTCGAAAATGAGAGGTAAACATTTAATATTTGTTTTATGCAATTGGTACATATATGTGTCGAAACGACGGAAAAGTTATAACATATATAACATATAATGTTTTTTGTACCTATTGAAATGTTTTCAAAACTGAAAAAAGGGATATAGAATATTTTAAACAAATTGACACGTACCTTCATTGCAATAAACCCCTCTTTTTCCTGCCACACAACTATAACAATGACCCGATGAACTATTACACAGTCGGATACCGTTTGCGGTCCATTTACAGGTTTTACAGCAGGTTTCATTACAGTTATATCCAAATGATGTTCCATTACACTCTGAAAAGTAAATCCGCAAAATTAACTATTTTCAAAACGTTAATCTAGCGTTAAAACTTTAGAAAATGTTACTGATGTTTTTGTAAGGATGATTTTTGAGTAGAGAAAAATGTTTTTTAATAACAAAAAATTAAAGTTAAATGAATCTTCCATATATCTAAAAGCAAAGATTCTAAAAAGTACTTTAAAATTACCTATGGTAAATCTGTTATTGTGGAATTACCTTCATCACATAATCTTCCTGAGAATCCCCTTTCACATCCACTGACACAGGTTCCAGTGACGTCATCACAACTTTCTTTATTTGGTTCTTCCCTACACTGTCCACATGTCTCGTTACAAAAGATACCAAACTTGTCTGGACTGCATGCTTAAAGATGATTAGCACAAATACAAAATATCTATGAATCTTTGACACAAAGTTTCTCATTTTCATAATTGAGCTTCTCTCTCTTTCTTTCTCGCTCACTCAAACACATATACAAGCTTACTCTCTCACAAATACCCAACACTTTGCATATACTTCATAAACATACACACAATTTAAATTAGGATAAAGTTTCTTTGTAAACCTTCTTTGTTTATAACTTTCTTTAGTGAAATATTTCTTTTTTATTCTAAACCTTATTGATTCATGAATTATTTTGCTTTTACTTTGAAAAATTACTAAGAACCTGGAAATATTTGAGTGGTTAAAAAGACGTAACATTTAGATAGGTTCTTTATTTGTTCCGTACATTCGACATCTAAAAATAATTTTGAAAAGTGTACAAACAGAATGTAATCTTACTGTAACATTGACCTGTACCGATATTACATCCCCGAACACACGATTCTGAACAACTCTTTTCACACTGGTACCCGTATCTGTGGCTCTCACATTCTAAGGAAATACAACACAACAGAATCACAAACGATGTATACTCAACAAAAAAAGTTAAGGGTTATGTAAAATATACTGTAGTTAAGTAAAGGATATTTCAGTTCTGAAATTTATTATGAATGGATGTGAAGAATCAAAATTTTGTGTAGATTGTATTGATGGAAGGTGACGATCGTGGAAACAGAAAAATGAGCAATTTAGAAAATGCTCTGTGGCTAAACGTGATCGCTTTGTTGGAGGTTCCATTATGGTGTGGGGAGGCATTTCGATTCAGGGGTCCACGGAGTTGTACATCATCATAAAGGGAGCACTGACCGGTATCAGATACAGAGATGAGATCCTTCAGCCAATTGCGAGAACATTTACAGGTGCAATAGGGACAGCATTTGTTTTAATGGATGATAAGTCCAGGCCAAACAGAGCAAACATAGTGAACCAGTACCTTGAGGCAGAGACTATCTATAGAATGCGATGGCACTCGAAGTCACAAGACCTCAATCCTATTGAACATCTCTTGGATGTTTTTCAGAGGCAAATTCAGCAGCAGTATACTACTCCATACAATACCAATGGACTTGAAGTTGATCTGGTAGAGGAATGGGATCGCATACCACAAAAAACCATCTGTTCACTCATTCGAAGTTTCCCAAGGCGATGCAGGGCTGTTTTTCAAGCAAGGGGAAGCCATACCAAGTTTTGAGAGTTGTTGGATAATTGTCAGTTTTGAATTAAGCAAATCACGCATTTACTGTATATGCAAATTCACTCTGAATAGGAGGGTATCCATAATTGGTAATCTTGTTCTTCTGTCCGACTGAACAATTACCATCAGTTTTTTATCAAATGTGTAGTAACTTTACAAAGGAAATTATGTAATTTATTTTGAATAAATATACTTTATGGATGTAGAAATTATATATGAAGGTTTTGATAACCCTTAACTTTTTTTGTTGAGCATATTTATTTGCAACTTTACTACGGAATAAAATATAACGAGCCTTTAAATAATTATTATAAAGCGTAATTTCTCATCTTATATTCTGAACAGATAGATGACTGTGTGGATCTCCTTCCAAAAATTGAATTGTTCTTATGTCATTTAAATAAATGACATAATCAACAGAACTGCATATCTGTGTTTAGTTATTTTTTCACTGCACTATCAGGTTGATATTTCCCAAAAGGAAGAATAAATGGAATTGTTTTCATAGCAGTGTCTATCATTTTGCTATAATAGTTGTGACTGAGTTTGAAAATTTTTTAAACAAATAATTATTGATAATTTCTTTGTAATATCTGTAATTTCGGTATATCTGTGTTTTTTTAAAACAAGATTTACTATTTTAATCAGTTCTTTTTCTTATATTCGCATCATTGTTTTTAAAATGTAATTTGAGATTAGGAATAAACTTTCATAATCGGTATATCTGTATACATACATGTACCTAAGCATATTCCGTCTGTACCGCAATATGCACAAAACTTTGCAGGACAAGGTATGCACTCTTTTCCTTTACTGAATTGCCCCCTATTGCAACCTGTTATGTTATTCAAAAATAGAATATCTTAACAATTTGTTGAATAAAAATTTTAATCTTAACAATGGAACTCCAGTAAGTTTTAACATATTTAATGAAGTCAACAAAACAATATTTTATTTTAAACCTTATTTAATTATGTTCGTATATTTTGCATCTCATTTTCAAAAAATACTAAGAACCTGGAAATATTTGAGTGGTTAAAAATAATGAGACATTACTCGTAGATAAATTGATGATTTGTCATGTACATTCGACATCTAATTACATTTTTAAAAAGTGTACAAACAGAATGTAATCTTACTGTAACATTGACCTGTACTGAAGTTACATCCCCCAACACACGAATCAGAACAACTCTTTTCACACTGGTACCCGTATCTGTGGTTCTCACATTCTAAGGAAATACAACACAACAGAATTACAAACGGTGTATTTATTTGCAACTTTACTACGGAATAAAATATAACGAGCCTTTAAATAATTATTATAAAGCGTAATTTCTCATTTTATATTCTGAACAGATAGATGACTGTGTGGATTTCCTTCCAAAAATAGAATTGTTCTTATGTCATTTAAATAAATGACATAATCAACAAAACTGCATATCTATGTTTATTTTTTTTTTCACTGCACTATCAGGCTTTAATTTCCCAAAGAATTCCATGGAATTGCTCTCATAGCAGTGTCTATCATTTTGCTATAATAGTTGTGACTGAGTTTAAAATTTTTTAAAACAAATAATTTTTAATAATTTCTTCGTCATATCTGTAATTTCGGTATATCCGTGTTTGTCCTAAGCAAGATTTACTGTTTTAATCAGTCCCTTTTTTATGTTTGTATCATTGTTTTTTAAAAGTAAGATTTGAGATTAGGAATAAACTTTCATATTCGGTATATCTGTATACATAAATACCTAAGCATATTCCATCTGTACCGCAATATGCACAAAACTTTGCAGGACAAGGTATGCACTCTTTTCCTTTACTGAATTGCCCCGGATTGCAACCTGTTATGTTATTCAAAAATGGAATATTTTAACAACTTGTTGAATAAAAATTGTTAATCTTAACAATGGAACTCCAGTAAGTTTTAACATAGTTAATGATCGAAATCAACAATGCAACATGTTATTTTAAACCTTTTTTTTTAATCATGTTCGTATTTTTTGCATCTCATTTTTAAAAAGTACTAAGAACCTGGAAATATTTGAGTGGTTAAAAATAATGAGACATGACTCGTAGATAAATTGATGATTTGTCATGTAAATTCGACATCTAGTTACATTTTTAAAAAGTGTACAAACAGAATGTAATCTTACTGTAACATTGACCTGTACTGATGTTACATCCCCCAACACACGATTTGGAACAACTCTTTTCACACTGGTTCCCGTATCTGTGGTTCGTACATTCTAAGGAAATACAACACAACAGAATCATAAACGATGTATTTATTTGCAACTTTACTACGGAATAAAATATAACGAGCTTTTTAAAAATAAATCTTTATCACAAAGCGCAATTTCACATCTCTTTTACATTATGTTAGGATCAGAACAGATAAACACGTGGATTTCTATGCAAAAATGGAATTGTCCTAATCGCAGTGTCCACATTTTGCTATGGAGAATCCAAAAGTGTGTCCGATCATTTTAGACGGTATCTTTAGTAAAATATTCATTCATTGCTTAAGTGCATACCTAAACATACCCCATCTGTACCACAAACTTCACAAAACTTTCCAGGGCACGGTATGCACTCTTTTACTTTACTAAATTGCCTCGGATTGCACCCTGTAATATAAATTAAAAACGGAATTTTAGAATACAGTTTTATTTTTAGCAGAAATATATCCAGATTTTTAAAAACATATTTAACGATAATAATGGAAACATAAAAAAGAAACATACTATATACATGTAGAATGGAAAAAAGAAACACACCGTAAGGTAAAATACGATAGATTTTTTGATTTGGATGACCGAACATTACGAAAACTGGTCGGATAAAAATCTTGCCTTCTGCATTTAAATCAGTGTTCAGAATGACATATATCAGAAATGTATAACGAATGTTTTGCAAGTTTTTAACCGTTGACAGACATTCTATGGGGTCTTGTAATTACGTTTCCCCAGTATTGACAGAGACAACAACAGATTGCTGTGCACATTCTTGAAATTTGGAACGTCTTACCAAACACCAGAGACAAATTGGGAGATTTTCGAATCGTGATGATGTTGTTGAAGTGTAAAAGGGCCACTTCAAGAGTGGGCTACTAGTATTCATCCTAGGCCTGAAACCTGTTTAATTGCCATCTCACAACTAATAAACTGCTTTGAACAATCTAATAAACTGTTCAAATACAGAAGGCTATCATAATCATTACATTCTCTCTTTTCTTATTTCTTATCAGTGGGACTGCATCGATAATAGGGTTAGATATACTTAAGATGGTCTCTTTCAACTATGGCTGCCTTGTTGAAAGGGCTGAATAATGAGAGATAAACACATACCTGACTCTATGCAAAGGAGAATTAAGGCTACGGCAGATGCCTGACAGAGACACTGAAGATAATAAGAAATTTCGATTGTCACTTTTTGAGGGTATCGTGAAAGGAGTGAATTCAATCACTCATAACTTATAAGGAAAAGATGAAAAAATAATTTAGTTTCATTTTTGCCAATATAAACCTGAATGGAGTATTGTGTTTCAAAGGTTTTTTTTTCCGAAGAAGATAACGTTCAAACTGAAGAAAAAAATAAAGAACTTACCAAAAATTTCTATTTCACAAATTCCAAGAATAGGGCTCTTTTTTGGATTCCACGATTTATTCTGGTAAATTAAAACATAACGTGCTGTGCCTTTACAAATTTGCGATTCTACTCCATTTGGTTTATCGCTTATTGAATCATCCTTGTAACATAAATTCCATCCCTCCAGATCTAATTCACTGCGTACTTTCCTGAACAATTTGTCGGAGTAATAAAGAGCATAACCGTGAAGTCTTTGTTCATCTATTTGTAAAAGGAAAGAAATGAAACAAATAGTTTCTTGAGTTTTATGAAGAGATTTACTTTTACATTTGACAGCTGACTTTTACATTTTAGTGATTGGAGTTTGTCTCTCTTTAAACTGTAGATGTCAGTCGTCGATTGTAAAAGTTTGTCTCTTTATAAAACTCAATTTATAGTACATATGTAACTGAAGTTTGTCAGTTTGTATGTGTAAAATGGTATCAAGGAAAGTTACGAATCCAATTCAAAACACAAAACTTCAAAGTATGAGGAATTCTTTTACTCACATTTTTTTCTGTAGTAAATTGTGACGTTATAGATGTTAGCAATATATCCAATATCAACATATACATAAGTTGGTTTTTTATTTTCTGGATTTGTAAATATACAGTGCTTTTTTTTCTGACTTCTATTGCCGTCAACTGCTCTGTATTCCTTCCCTTCAAAGCCAGGATAAACAGACTCCACGTGAAATGTTTTATGTAGAGCAATATTATCTTTAAAAAATATACAAAAATAATAATAAGATCAATTGAAGGAATACATAAAAAAGAACATATTTGTAATTTCATAATTGTAACTTACCTAAACCACTACATCCAGTAGATATCAGTGGGAAAATAACACAAAATAAATCAATTAAATTAAACATATTTATAAAGTATCCGTACAGCATGTATGTGTCAATAAGTATGCACATTTCATATTTTTTTTTACCAAAATTAAGAAGAAGGAAGTTAAAAGTTCCAAACGTTAGCTTCAAAGTCAGGATCTGCAAAACAATTTAAGTGTACTTCAGAAATTTAAGTTTAGTTGATTCAGTCATTTAAAACTACTTCAATAAAAAAAAAACAGATAGCAAAAACTGTGGCATTGAGAAATTGATATACTGTACATGTACTTTTAAAAACACGCAACTTCATTTTTATTGGAGCTTGATCATACATAATAAGACAAAAATATGTGATAATATGATATAAGGTGTAACAAGCCTGCAGGAATGCTTTACATCGTATTTTTGTGTTAATTTATGAGAGTGGAAAAGATAAGAATTTTCTTAAAACTTTTATTTAAAATATAAAGTTATTAAATGCATTTATCATAAACAGGGACTGACACAATTTCTACACGCCGTGGAGTGATAAATTGTAAACAATATCTGGGGAGGGTGATAGATACTGGATCTCTTTGTTCGTTTGAGTATTGAGTTTTGTTTTCTTTTGGTTAAAAACATTCTGTTTTTATGGATTATTTACTTTTTTATAAGATTTCGTTTCTAAATATGATACATATACGTATCTTACACCGAAAGTCATTTTGCGGTTTTCTTAAGCAGACGATGTTGAATCAATATCCATGCACTAATTTTTTTTTCATATTGTATGTAAATATTATTTTAGAAATATAACGTACAGCAGTATCCCCTTATTTCTTTACTTAATTCGGGAATCTAACATTTCTTCACTAGTTATTATTATCTTTATCACCACATGGTGAGATATGATGTCTCTTACGAACAGCGCTCCTTAAAAACAGCAAATCGTTTATGACTAATAAAGAGTACCTAATTATACAAAGTTTTTTTTGTTGGTAGTAGCATTGTACAAAACTTTCAATGGAAGTGTTTTTGGTAGAAGAAGCATGTGAAACTGACTCATATGTACTTATAGTAATAAGGAAGTACTAATTCAATCCCGATGATGTGTTTTTTTTGCTACTAAGTATATTGTACTTATTTTGAATGGGACTGTAAAAGAGCTTGTATTTTCGGCATTTTAAAATCTCACTGTAATTAAAGGGTTAGTTTTGACTGATTATTAATAAATTTGTAGTGTATGTTTTTTTTAATATTTTCGATGGACTGTATAGTAAGAAAAATTTAGAATTTTTTTCTCGTATTGATGTTTGAATTAAGCAAAGGCTGCGCACTTACATGAAGACAATATTTTTTTCTAAGATGACATGGATATTTTATGCTATTTTACAATATTTCAAGCAAATATAAGACTTAATATGTTGTAAAGAACTATTCGTGGATCAATTCGAAGTTCTATCGTATCTGAGGAGGAGTGCAATATGTTTATACTTGCAGTTGCAGCTGGAGTGGCGTGCATGATGACAGAAATGAAAAAAAATCATTTACATGAAGCAAACAACTTTACCATCAGTACTTGATAAAATGAGATGTACATAGTGTTTGAATTATTGAGAGTAACTCGTCTACATATTTGCACAATTCTAACTTTCGCTAAAGTGGGATCAGGTGCCATGGAGGAGTGAGCTTCCCCTGCTGACCTGTCACACCCGCCGTGTGTTCATGATCGGGAAATTACGGAAAATTCATTGTGTTAATAATGGACTAACAATTAGTAACATCAGTCTGCATTTGACTCAGTGATTTAAAAAAAGAAACAACGACAGAGGTATATACAAGGGGTTAACTAAAAGATAGTTGACTGAGGCTGTAAAATTAGAACTACGTATTCTGTGCTTTAAACTTTTATAAGGAACATAATAATAAAAAGGTTGAAAAGTTAAGCTTGATTCGTTTATTATTTGCAAAGTTAGTATAAATTTAAAACGACATTAAATGTTGACCCAGCGCAGTCGCCGTTTAGTTTCTTGACGTCCGCCAACGTTATTGTTTATCTGTCTCGGCTTATCTGTCTCACACACTCTTTTGATGAGATTCCCTGGAGCTGAGAAAGGACTTAAACCCGTCTTGTTGATATAATTTTACAATGTCACAGTGACTTTCAATGCATATTATATTGCAAAGGAATTTGTAAATTGGAAGAGTTCATCGCTTGATTTTGCCAGCATATTGTGCTTTTTGGCGTTCAATAGGTACAACACATGATCACGCGTAATTTTTTGACGTAATTGATTTTTCGCATTTTGATTAAAATCGATATTAACGGTGGATCCCATTTCTCTCTGAATCTCTTTTGGCATTAAAACTAGTACTCCGGGTTCATTTTATTTCTCCGTAGCCAGTTTAAACATTACCTATTTCGATTGCGGTGCCTGGACACACCAATGCTTACAAAACATTTTATTATTTTCTAATTAATTAGAAACGAAAATCTCATGTTTCGTGGTTTATTCGAATTCTATACATAGAAAAGTTAATGCTTACTATTTATAAAAAGATATTTTGAAATTCATTGATGTACCTAAAGTGGTTTTAATTTTATGGCGCCCGTCCACGAATTTTTTTCGTATGCACTCATGTTTGATAAGAAAAATTAAGATTAAAGATACTAAGTATTTTATCAGGAACATGATGTATGAGGCAAATGCATGTACTTGCTTTTTGCATTGATGTTAAGGAAAATTAGGTTTCTTATGTTAAACTAACCCTTTGTACTTTAAGAAAAAAAAACGTTTCTCAACATTCCATAGTGTAATTTCTTATTATGATAATTAAGACAAACCTGATGAACATTTTTCGAGATCAATCCTCTTTTAATTGACAGAAAACTCGCGTTTTCCATTAGAATGTTAATTTTTCTTTTGTCATACGTAAGAAATAACACAGTTATACACAAGAAGGTCACACAATGTAGGCCAGGCAGTCTTTAAAATGATCACTTTTGCGTAGCATATCTAGATTTAATTGAAAAAAAAATTGAACAATTTTAATTCGGCGCATTTAGAAAAAAGTTTGCGTGCACTGAACTTTCTAGCTAGCGTGAAAATTAAAGATATTTTTGACAAGCATATCTTTCAAAAAGACCAAGTCAGATATAGCTTTGGTATCATTAAATGAAAAGAGGTAGAATGGTGAACTATAGGTTTAAATTTCTAAATCGATTTATCTATAGAGGGATACAAAATTGCACAGGGCTGATTTTCAGAGATATTATTTCAGAATGATGACCCTGCTTAGGCTTCACATTAGTAGTGGTTTTTCAAGCAATTGGTAGTAAGTTGTGGAGCCAGTAGGCCTTCAATGTTTTAAAATATTCCCATTTACTTCTACTTGTTTGCTCTGTAAAAACTTTAGTAAGGAAATTAATTTCTTGATTATTCTACCAGAATGTAAATTTCACCACGTGGTAAGTCAGGAATTAATTTATAAGTAGACCTAATATGCTTGTAAATCTCGTGTCTCTGTGTTCGCCCGTTATGTAAAAATCAAAAGTTTCCAATTTTTGTTGATGCCTTAACATATGTTCAAATATTGAACTGTTTTGTAGTTTGCATCTTCTCAAGACTTTTCGACAAACATTGTTTTCCGAATTTGCTGGAAGAACGAAGAAGGCAGTGTGGCAACGCACTTTGAAAAAATTGCGCACTTTGAAAAAAAAAATTCAAAGTGCTTTACAATTGAAACAAAATCAATGCACTTTAAAAAAAAAATTCAAAGTGCGTTGAATTTGGGACACACTCAACGCACTTTGAAATTTTTTTCAGAGTGCGTTAAGAGTGACATCAACATTTTTATCAAGGGGACATTTAGCGCAGTTTAAAAAAATATTTATAAAACAAAAATATTCTATACATATATTCCAGTTATTAAGAGAATGAATTCGTAATTATAATATTTTTCAAAAAATTTTAAGACGAGTAGAAGGTCTCACAGCCTAACTCTTTTTTTCTTATACATGTATTGTACATATAGCCGTCGGTAGCAAATTGAAAGATGACCGTTATTTAAATATTCAAAATCAAACGAACCTCACAGATCTGGGTTTGATATTAAATAACCGTTATTGTGTATATATATACATTTGTATAAGACGCATAAGACAAAAAAAAATACACGATTGCAGTGCGCATGTATGTTTAGATAATCAAATAAAATTTACAAGGTACAGGTTATCTACAATAGTATCTCAAGATTGTTTTACCGTTAAATTGAGCATGCATATTTAAGTAAAAGTGACCTGCGTATTTCAATTGAATTCTTGAGTTTCTTGAATTGGTGAAGCTTGAAATTGGTGAAGCTTGCAAAACATATATTACGATCAAATGTATAGATAAAAAAAATATCTGTAATTTTGTTATAATTTGTTGTAGATGTTCATTTTGTGCAAATTCTTCTGATAGCATATTTTTCTGTAAGAAAAATCATTTTATCATATAAAATCTTATAAAGGAGTCATTATCAAAAAGTAGGATTATGTGAAGATTTTAATGATTTTGAGACCTATTAATTCTTATGATCTAGAAAGACTAAGCCAGCGTGAACTAAGATTATAAATTTTACAGAAACATCATCTATCTTAATATAATTAAGAAGAAAGACGTATAAGGCCGTCTTCTAATCCATGTTTTGTTTGCCCTTCTCAACCAACTGAAAAAAATATCCTGACCTGAAACTAATTCTAAACCCCTGTAAACAGTTTTTTTTTATTTATCCAAAAGTTTTTCTTCTCCATTTGTAATATTATTAAGCTATTTTAACTTATATTCGAAAGTGTCTTAATAAACGAAATTCCTTACCTACATTGTACCTTCTTAAAGTTTTCTTTACAGTACAGAGACGGAAAGTATCTTTGTTTTGAAAAAAAAAGATTATTTAACGCAAATTCTACTGTTTCTTTTCTTGGAAACAAAATATCAAAGAATTGATTTATCTATCTTGTAATTTTCAAAAAAAAAAAAAATTCCTGATGCACCTGAATCGAACAAAATATAAGTGCGTAATAATTATATCAGATCAAACTAAGTATTTCAAACACACCTGCCTAATTAAATACTGATATATCATTCTGAGATCTAATTTGTCAAAATCAGTGTAATGTGAATAAATGAAGTATTTAAATTGCAAGATAAGAAAAGATTTTGGACAGAGAAAAAAATCAAAGGACGACAGCACTTAAGGTGGAATGCCACACCGACTTTTTATTTTATAGATCTTTGAGTCATCCTTTTTAAACAATAGTTTCAGTATTGAAGGGCCGATATTATTTCTTAAGTATTTTGTATGAATTCTTTGGTATTTTTTTTCAAAGAAAATGAGAAAAAAAATTATTTATATCCAAATAAGGTGTTTTCGAGTTAAAAGTCTGCCGTAATTGAATGCATCATGAGAATATCAAATAAAATATGTAAAGAAAGGTTTGTTAGACTTTTAATGTTTTTTTCAATAAAAAATATTTTTATGAAAATAAAACACATTATTTGAGAATACTTTAAAACCCATGGTTAAAAACACAATAAAACTAGTCACAACTCAGTAGAACATGTCTGTCAATCATATTTTAAAAAGAAATTGAAACAAAATTGAGAAATTTTAGAGAAATTATTTTTTTTTAATATTTGGACCTAGCCCGATCAAAATTAAACTGATCCCGATCAAAATTAACACAAAAATAATAAAATACTAATTTATTTTTTTAAAATTAAATTTAAACGAAACTGAGAAATTTTAGAGAATTTTTTTTTTTACATTTGGACCTAACCCGATCAAAATTAAACTGATCCCGTACAAAAGTAATACAAAATGAATAAAATACTAATTTATTGCCTCCTTCATGTATTTACAAT